>NC_051246.2:35239885-35259885 GCF_015237465.2 Chelonia mydas | reverse complement strand
TTACAGTGGAGGGAGGAGATTCTGACAGAAACAGTTTGTCCACTAAAAACTGAGCTGACCCAAACACTCACTTCAGTTGGAACCAGAAGCTTGTAATAAACTATGGATGAAATGTCCATGCTTTCCATTAAATGACCCCATGTCATCCTTATTTGTGGCTTCCTAACAGTGAATTTAGTGAGATGGCCTACATGACTGGCATAATTCCATCTGAAACCGCAGATATGAATACTTATAAATAGAAATGGTCAGGTATTTAAATATCCAACCTGCCAGGAGAGGAACCACTGGGTACCTATAAGTAATGATGTATTGGAGAAAATCAAGCCACCTGGTATCTGGAAAAGTATGGACTGGGAATTAACCATGAGTGACTATTTGGTGTTGCACCAAGTGTTTTTTCCTCCTTCTCACCAGCATTGGGCAACAAAACTATCGAATGGGGGAAAAAAGTTCAGTGAAGACTAAAAAATGCTAGTTATACCTGCAGTTACAGCTTCTCTCTCTCCCCACCGCCAAAATTGATTCTTTTCTCAACCCAACCAAGTCAAACAACTGACACGTAATGTGTTTTGTGTTTAGCAGGACCACGCACCTAGAACAACTGTCCACAAATGGGATGTTGATGGCATAGATTGTCTTTGCTAACTGGGGGGTGAGGACAAGCTCCCTACAGTTATTTCATAAAAAAAGAGAAGGCCCAAATTCTGTTTTCCAGTAGCAATTGACTGCAGTGGAGCTGCACCAGTGTAACTAGGGCAGAACTTGACCAAGAGTGTCTATCTGCAGTGTCACTAGTGACAATAGATCTCTTCCATGATGGGTTCAGTGCTTGAGCTAGATGTTCTCTCCCACCACCCATCCCTTTAATTCTAATTCGTGTCAAAGTCTTCAACCATCTTCACAGCTGGCTGGCAGATAGTTTGGATGGAAATCAGCCAGTGCTACCTGCTCCAAGATCTTTAATTCTTGATGGAACTGTGAATCTTGGTGTATTAGCCGTTTGTTAAGAAAGGAGGAGGAGGAGGGGAGATGCAACACATTGGTGTCTTTCAATAGTATGATGATCTCCCCATGTTGGGTGCCAGAACTGAGACTATTTTGTTCCGTGGGGCAGTTTCTTTTGAAGAATTATAATCCAGTGACACAGGACAAAGCACCAAAAGTAGTGAGACTTGCACCTTTTGACATCAGTGGCAAAACTCCCATTGACTTAACTGGAGCAGGTTGAGGCCCTGAGTAAAGTTTAGAGGATGAATTAAAAGAACCTAGGAAGCCTATGAAAATGAGATCCAAAAGTCTGGCTCAATCACGACTTCTAATCCATTATGATAGTCTGATGGATAATCTGTAGTATAGTTTGAAAGAACGTGGAGACTCCCATTTATTGGTCTAAGTACAGAGGGGAAATAGTGAAGGCTGGTGGGTATGTTCCCCAGTGTTCCCAGGATTGTGTAGTTATAATAAAAAAAGAGTGTTACCTCTTTGTGATCTTTAAGAGTTGTTCTAATGAATGCTTTATCAGGCTGATCCAAAGTTCACTGAAGTCAGTGGAAAGACTCTGGTTGACTTCAGTAGACTTTAGATCCGGCCCATAGGCGAGTATATGTATTGTTTATAAATTCTTAGGATCTACTGTGTATATCCTCATACTGCCCAGGATGGAAGACAATACACTACTAGTGTATTTTAATTACAGACTTGGAGCGTGTCAGAAAGTTGAACATCCTCTTTGTCCAATAGTTGGAGTATTTCTAACTAACGAAATGACAGACTGCAAAAGAATGGGATTGGGTCAAATGTGAAGTATAGCCCTTGTACCCTGGGGGTACAAGTCACTACAAAACCACAATAAAGTGGGTTGATACTTTCTAGCTTTAGGAAATGCTTCAGTTTCCTAATACAAATTACCTGTAATAGATTTTAATTTCTGCGTGCATTCTGTAATTATTTTTGTTTCAATGTAACTTTGAAATTGAGTGTTTTGCTTCTGCGGTTATCAGGTCACTTCTGAAAATAAATAGTGTATCTCTCAGAACAGTGATGTTATTATTATTCAAAGGCTACATGTTTGGGCAATTATGCAAACATTGTCTTACTGCCAGTCAATAAAACCTTTTCCTGAATACCTGGGACACTTGAATTAATTAGACTTTTCTTCATCTTTTAATGTCACGGTGTGAGTCACTGTGCAGAAGGTGCATCTCTGTTACCCTCCTGCCCCCAGCCCGAGCCAAAAGTGCATCGCTACCACCACATCCCTTTGTATACCCAAAGAGTCACATTGCTGAGCAGCTGCTCACCTGAGTCATCCCCTTGGAGTGAATGGTACTATTGCTGTGACCAGCTGCTCAGTAGGGGGTCCTAAAGGGTGACATCTGCAATGCACTGGAACCCCACCTGACAGCACAATGAATCCCGGTGTCATCTCAAACACAAGGCAAAACGAGTGGGCTGTTTAAATTGGGAAACGCTAACTAACAGAGTTTATTTCTAGCTCAAGAATGACATTTCTTATAAATAGCGTATTTTGATCTACAGATCCTATGGCCTATAACACAGCTGCACATAATAGTCAAGATCCAAAGCTACGTGCCTTTTATGGGTTTTTTGGGGGGTGATTGTGGTTGCATGTTGTCAAAAAGAGGCTAATGGTCACTAATTTTGTGATCAAGATGTGCTTGTTATCCTGTCTAGATGGGCCCATTTGAGTGAAAGTGGAGAACATTGATGTTTTTGATATACACATTATAATTAAATGACTAAAGTGAAATTGTGCAAAGTCAAATGAATTGAAACAGCAAAAATGTTATGTGAGATTCTGCTGAAAAAGAACTGTGAATCTTGCACAGGTCCATTGTGTAAGACATTTACAGTAAATGAATAAATAAAAATACTTCTGAATTTGGGTTTCAGTACTAGAATCTTTATCGGAGCTTTGAAAAATATTCTTGACAAAACCAGAATCACTCCACATTTTCACCCTTCCAATGAAATACCATGGCAGCAAGCATTTCATCTGTTGGACATCTGCAAAAACTTCAGTGCAACAACTTTTCACAGTGCATTTTTGAGTTTTGAGCTGGGTTGGTTGCCTGGCTTCCATGACAGCAGGGCTAAAGTCTTATGATATTTCTTCCTTCTCTGACTGGCAAAGCCTGCCTCACGTGATCAGGAAGATCAGCAGAAGCCATTTTGACCAGTTTTCTCAGGGAGGGAAGGAAAGGATCAATGCCCGTGGAAGAGCATGGACGGAATTTGCAGTGGCACTCTGTTCCCCTTCCATGCCACAGTGCTTTGTTCAGTGATGCTTCTTTGCTCAGTATCATGACGATGATGAGCGTATGGGCAGGGGAAGGATAGCAGGGATAGACACCATGCCCCACATAAGGAATATACTGGAGCTCCAGTTGCTACTACAACCTTAGGCTGAAGCAGTTGCAGTGGAGCAGCTGCTCCACATTGAGTCTTCTGTTTGAAAGGGTTACTTTTCTCCATCCCTTGTTAGGGATATACATCACATATATAATCTGACACTAAATCTTTCCTCTCTGATTTGTCTGGAGTACCCTGCTGTGGTTCACTCAGATTTTTGTGCTGGTTTTGTCTCATGCTATTATTTTATGAAACTTTCATTTGCTCATCTTCAATCCTGTGCCATCTGTTTTAATTGTGTCGCCTGCACAGGTGACTTTAAATAAGTGGGAAGGGATACAGGTTACGGGCCAGACAAGGAGGTCTGTCTATTCTACCTCTGGGCCACAGGTGCATTCACCTGCTGGCATCTGCCTGAGTGGCCTTCCCTATTGGTGGAGCATGGAGTCCAGATCCCAGGTGCCGGACGAAGGGCACCCTTTTGGTAGATGTTCGTGATTTGCATCCATTTTGTCTCTGGCCCTGTCCTTGGCCAGTCTCCTTCAGACAAGGTCATGGATAAATTCCTTCATGTAAGCTGTCCATTTACTATAACATCATAAGGCCTAATGCTCATCCAAGGCAAAGTATCCCCAAACTTTGACAGTCCGTCCCCTGTCTTCCACCGTCAGCTGTGCCTGCAGCTTTACCTCCACTCTCTGACCCTCCCCTTGTAGAAACAGTTTGAATTGTTTGATAAATTTCCCCAGTGTAGAGGAGGCCTAAAAGGACTTTCTGATTGAACTGGTGCCCTGTTTATGATGCCTGCTGTAAATGGCAGCATGCATGTGTTCTCGATGGCTCACTCCTTGAGCACGCAGTGCAGCGAGGTGATATACAGCTCTATGTGAATGGTTATGCACAGTGCAGTGCTGTAAAATGTAGGCAATAAAAGATGGCCACCCCAAAGGAGACAGGAAGAAGGCAAAGTCATGTTTTTGGGCCCACTCTGTGATGGCAAGTAGCAATGGTTGGCTTTGTAGAAGAGCATACACTACTCACCTCTCAGAGCCTATGCTGTGGCAAGTGTGGCTCTGCACCTCCTCCAACACCAGGGAGTGCCTAAAAGGTGCAATACAACCCATGAATAATCCAGTTTTCTCATGCTGTCTCTCCCATTCTCTGTCTTCCCAGGACTTAAGCGGGTGTAAATCACTATGGCTCCAAAGACCTACGTGCTGCTTTACACCAGCGAAGGATCTGGACCATAGCTAGCTGCTGTTCCACTTCCTTAATAGCTTGAAAGTTCATGAGCAGAATGTTGCGTGTGAAAGGCTTTTTCACCTGATGGGTGGGGGTGGGGAGAAAGCAAAATTTCAGATTTGCAGAACTGAACAAGACAGAATGGAGACTTTTTCTGAACCAACTTCAATGAAAAAAAAAGCTTAGCTTTGCACAGCTCAACTCCTTCAGGTGGAACTTCACACTTGTGAGGAAGGCCAGCAAAAGTTCTGGACACCACTTAATACCACCGTGAGAACTTAAGAGGCTGCGATGGGGCATCTGCCCCCACACTGGCCCATAAGGGGTAATAGAGCCCTAGGGAGGCTGTGCAGGATGTAGCCGATTAGAGAGGGGCTGTGAGGAGCAGCCAGTCAGGGCAGGGCTGGCCCATATAAGAAAGGCTGCACGGCAGAGCAGCTTTAGTAGTTGCCTGGAATTTGAGGAGGGAAGACCAGGCTATTAGCAGGAGGAAGGAGTGCCAGCACCCTGGACAGAACAGTGCTGCCACCAGGGACTGGGGAGAGTTCCTGGCTAGTTGCTAAGACTTGCAGGATGAAGCCCTGAGGTAAGGGTGAAGAAGGTGCTGGGGGCTGCGAGGAAGTATCCCAAGGAAATGAACTGAGGAGTCAGAGGAGACGCAGCAAGTGGCAGCCATCTACAGGGTCCCTGGGCCGGGACCCAGAGTAGTGGGTGGGCCTGGGTCCCCCTTACCCCCTCACCCTCCGCCACTGAGGAATTGGACTGCAGTCGCCACTGAGGGAAGTGGCTGGACAGTGGACTGCAGTTCCCCCAGAAGGGAGGAGAACAGAGTGTGGCACTGCCAGAGGGCTGTGCCATGAAGAAGACAACGTGGTCCTGGGAGTGACATGGGGCCTGGAGCAGAAGTTGCAGTGGTGAGACACCACCAGAAGAGGGCACACTGTCTAGCAGAGCTAATCCCTGGGACAGCCAGCAGGAGGCGCCACAGTGAGTCGCGTCCCGGCACAGTGGCACATAGGCCATTGTGCTAGTCTTTGTGCAGGGTTGAATTCCACCCTATGTTAATATTGCAATAATTCAGATTTGTGGTCATTAAAGTTTTATCACATGAAGGAAATGCTCATTATAACTGTCAAAGTATTATTGATTATTTTAATATGGAACATTCTCCCATGTAATCAATTGCTTTTTTGTAAATAAGTATGTGCAGTAATTAAATGGGTGGTATTTAAATTCCCTGCATTTTGTGGGCAGCTGGGCTACCTCCTGCCTACATGGTACTCATTAGGGCAGCATGTCCAAGAGAGGGGGAAAATAATCATTATTAGAATTTAAAAAAAATATATTTAAATTGTATAATCTGAATAAGTCGAGTGTTACAAATTGCTTTTGAACTAGCCCCACATCACACAACAGCTCTATTGAGACCGTGGAAACAGTTACGCTCATTGGGCCACACTCACCCATGCCTGTGCAAGAAGCAGCTCATCAAGCTACAGTCTCCATCCGATTGTTTCACTCCCTCCCTGGTTCTGCCCAGGCAGGGCAACTTTAGATTCTTCCCTGGGCTCCATAGTGAAAGCTGCAGAGGGGCTGAGCTTCATCCATGCACTCACCTTGGCAATGCCTCCTTCTCAGTCAGTGCCCTTCACTCAATCGGATAACAATGGGTGCTCCCTGTTAGAGGAGACAATGCACCTGCCTTGACCCACTGTAGTCCTACCTCCCCACAGTTAGACTTCCTGCAGACAGGGTTTGTGCCCTGGCTTATTCCACCAGTTTATACTAGGGAAGAATGTAGCCCACTGGCAAGTGACACCCAGGTAATCACTCCACACCTTTCCAGGTGACGATCCTTTCTGGAGTCACTTCTGCTAGTCTCTTTCAAAGGGAACTGTGCCATTATTCCAGTGTTCCTCATTCCAACATGGAACACTGACAATACTTTTCTTTATTCAAGCAGTCTAAGCCTACACTTGGCTGATCACTCACTGGGCAAAATTGGAACAAGTGCCAGTTCCAAGCTTCCAATGCTGGTTCTGGTTGTGCAAGCACCTAAGATCCTTATTTGCCCTGCATTCCATCACCATACGTAAAGAAGTAACCATTGCAATCTTACCATTCACACAGTGCTTGCTGTTATTCCTATTGATAGTCTGTAATACCTCCGGAGTTGTGAGTAGGATTTTAAGACACCCACCTTGTGCCTTGTGTTTATGGCTTTTTGTCCTTATTTACTCAGAGACCTTCCTCCAGGCCTCTGTCAGATATTCTGCCCCCAATTTTTATTTTTAATAGTGGGCCACCTTAGATGTCACACTACACACAGAGGCGAATCTTACTACTTGCCACTTTGTCATTCCCTCCCAAGGCCCAAAAATCTATCACTGACGATACTGACTTTGCCATTGTCAGGTGTTTGTGGACGATATCTGAGATAGAACATATGCAACCTATCCCATATATATCACCCCTACAAGTCTCTCCACTTCTTCTCCTAGTGCTGTGGGCTGCATTATCAATCACCAGCCATCATTTGTGTGCACTCCAAACAGCACATGCACGTATAGTGAAATCCCCTCCCGTGCAGAGGGCTAGCACAAGGCCTGAGTAATACCTGAGTCTCACTGACACCCTATGTACAATGCATCTGTTTATTCAGCATGGCTAAAAGTAAAAGACTGGATTCCCTTTTCCCTGCCCCCAGGGCAAGCAGGGCAATCATCAATTTCTGTAATGCTACCCAGCTCTTATAGAGCACTTTCCAGCCAGAGATCTCAAATCGTTTCACAGAGGAGGCCACTATCATTATCCCCATGTTACAGATGGGGAAACTGAAGTCCAGAGAGGTGAAGTGACTTGCTCACCCAGCAGGCCAGTGGCAGAGCTGGAATGCCACCCAGCTCTCCTGAGTCCCAGGCTGGTCATCTGTCCACCAAGCCCAGCTGCCAAGGACTTTCCCTGCTCCATAGTGGTGAGGCAGCATCGTGCCATTGTGCGCTAAATGTTGTAAAAGGCACTGAGATGTGATAGCTATGGACACCTGGTAAATGGGTGTAAGGGTAACAATAAATATAACATGGATTTATTTATAGAGTGCCCCTTCCTTGTTCTTCCCCCTTCAGCCAGTCATTGCCCAAACAATTCATATGATGATACATCATCAGGCAAAAAAGCCCACAGATACTAAAAAGCCAAAGTTACATTACAAAAACGACGAGGGTCATCCTCATAGGCCACAAAAAATAGGGAAAGGGAGGTCTTTGCCCTGGGCCAGCACTGCAGATATGCTGTTGTCCTTTGAGCAAAGATCTGAATGCTGGAAGGGGGAGTGTTGGAAGAGGATGTATATTTGGCAGCATCTGAGACTCAAGTTGAGCTGGTCAAGGCATTTCAGCTTTGTCCTGTCTTTTCAGTTTGTTATGTGAAAGTGAGGGTGCCCAGGTGATTTCTATGGCATGGGCATTACAGGCGTGCTGTGGCTAAATCCTGTCACTGGAGATGAAGAAAGCATGGCAGGTGATCACAAAGAGAATTAGCTCATGTATTTTGACAGGTGAAGCCTAAATAAAGTGAACTAATTTGACAGGAAGTGAAGCCAAGTTGCAGTGGAAGGGATGAAATCACAGAAAGAGCAGATTATCAGAAGAAACAAAATATGTGGATGAAAAATACAAAAACGCAAACATTGAGCCAACATTGCATCTTAAACAGCCAAGTTCGCGCAGAGGCTTTATACCTGCCACATGCTGTTCACTGCTGGGCACTTTCGGATAAGGTAGAAATCACAACCATAGTAAATGCTTCCAGATCCTAACTCAAGGCAGTGGGGGAGTCCGTGTGACTGCTGTTCCCTAAGGGGAGAGAGAAAATGCTATGTGGGGCACCAAAGCAACGGTGGATTTCTTAGCATATGGTTTTTTTAACTGTGAGCTCTGACAGCTCTCTGCTGTATGGAAGCAAGGGAAATCATTATGAATATCATTAGCAGGCAGTTTGAAAGCTTTCTAGCCACTGTGTTTCAGAAGAAGCTACATATAAGCAAATGGGGAAACTTAACAAAAGTTATGATTTGAAAAAGTTTAATTTTTGAGTTAAAAAAAAAAAGAAAATATGTATGAAACAAACTACAGATAATGTGCAAAATTAGGATTTTTTTCATTAAAGATGCTCCCAACCAAATATACCGTAGGAGCAGAAAAATACTATCTACCCAGATCAGAACAATTAACAAGCTGGCCTACTTTGGGGCTGTATTTCTGTGCCTAAGGGCTTGTCTACACTAGAAAATTAAGTCGACTTTATCTAATTTGACCTCGAGCCTCCAGATTAATTAAGTCGATTGTGTGTGGCCACACCATGCTCATTGTCTCGAGGGAGTGCGTCCTCACTAGTAGTGCCTGCATCGATGCACAAAGCAGTGCACTGTGGGTAGCTATCCCAAAGTGCAACTTGCCACAGTGTGTTTTGGGAAGTTTGTGCAGTGCCTCATGGGACCAAAATATTGTTGCAGGGGAGAACGGGAACATTGCCTTGGCTTCTCATGATGCACTGTCCTCCCTCCCTCATATCAAGGGCAAACAACCCAGTGGTTTTTGCGCCGTAAAACAGCTGCGCGTACACCATAACCCCAGAAGCCTGGAGCCTGTTCAGTTGTGCACTCTTGCTGTGAGCATCTCAAACACTTTGCACCTTCTCCTGCAGTACTTCCAGAGCTGAAGTAGAGTCCTCCATGTGGAACATAGGGATGTCCTGCAAGCACCCCTGCTGCAAGCCATTGAAAAAAAGAATTCACAGTTGCTGCTGGCAGTCACCGAACAGCTGCACTCTGTTGAGTGCCGTTTCTGGTCCCGTGAAATAAGCACTGACTGGTGGGACCGCACTGTTTTGCAAGTCTGGGATGACAAGCAGTGGCTGCAGAACTTTTGAATGTGGAAGGCCACCTTCCAGGAACTTTATGCAGAGCTTTCCCCGGCCCTGAAGTTCAGCAACACAAAAATGAGAGCTGCGCTGACAGTGGAGAAGCGAGTGGCAATTGCTATTTGGAAGCTTGCAACGCCAGACAGTTATTGGTCAGTGGGGAATCAATTTGGAGTAGGTAAATCAACCGTGGGAGCTGCTGTGCTCCAAGCCTGCAGGGCCATTAATCAATTTCTGCTATGAAGGGTAGTGAGTCTGGGAAATGTGCAGGACATAGTGGATGGTTTTGTCATGATGGGGTTCCCTAATTGCGGTGGGCGATAGAAGGCACGCATATCTCCATCTTGGCACCAGACCACCTTGCCAAAGAGTACATAAACTGAAAGGGATACTTGTTGCAAGTGCTGGTGGATCACAGGGGGTGTTTCACCAACATTAATGTAGGATGGTCAGGAAAGTTTCATGATGTGTGCATCTTTAGGAACTTGGGTCTGTTCAAAAACCTGCAATCCGGGACTTTCTTTCCAGACCACAAAATTAACATTGACAACGTTGAGATTCCTATAGTTATCCTGGGGGACCCAGCCTACCCCTTGCTCCCATGGCTCATGAAGCCAAACACCAGCCGTTTGGACAGCAGTAAGGAACAGTTCAATTATAGACTCAGCAAGTGCAGAATGGTGGTTGAATGTGCCTTTGGTCGTTTAAAAGGGTGCTGGAGAAGTTTACTAACAAGGTTGGACCTTAGTGAAGAGAACATCCCCATGGTTATAGCTGCCTGCTGTGTGCTCCATAATATCTGAGGAAAAAAGGGGGAAATTTTTACACAGGGATGGGCAGTTGAGGCAGATCGCATGGCAGTCATTTTTGATCAGCAAGACACCAGGGCGATAAGAAGAGCACAGCAAGGGATGCTACATATCTATGAGGCTTTGAAAAGCCATTTCAATAATGAGTCACAGTAATGTGAGCGGCTTATCTCATTGTGCTTTCCCAAAGCTTCACCTGGCTTGTATCACGGTCCCTGTAAAGCCAACCCCCCACCCAAGCCAACTGCTTCTACTCAATAAAGAACATTTCTTTCTCGAATCCATTTACTTTATTTAACAAACATAAGTAAAGAGAGAGAACAGAAATAAAGTTAGCTTGGGGAAAAGGGGTTGTAAAGTTGGAACGGGAGAAATATTTTAGCTGTGTAACATAACACCGCATTCTAGACCATCAAAGGTCTGTGAATTGGTGCTTTCTGTTCCTTGTACCCTCCCCCTGAATTAAGTGAAAGGGATAATAGACTTTTCTCCTCATGGAATGCTTGGGGGAGGGTGATTCTGCACCAGGCGATGCTGGCTGGCTGTTCACCAGGGTCTGCAGAGGGACTCTACCCTCCTGTTTCTGTTTCTGCAGTTCAACCAGATGCCTCAACATGTCTGATTGGTCCCTCATAATCCGAAGCATCTCACCCTGCACCTCATGCTCATAGGAAGCTTTCCTGCTCTCCATGTCCATGTCTAACCTCTCAGATAGTGAAATCCTTCAAGCTCTCAGCTCTGTGTCAGCTGTCCCAGAGGCATTCATTATCTAGGTGAACATGTCCTTCCGCGTTCTCTTTCTCCTCCTCCTAATCAGTGAAAGTCTGCTTTCAGGTGTTGATGACACGCCAAAGGACACATTTCCAACTGTCAGTCATGGTAAAAAAGGAAAGGAGCCATTGTACATGCATAAAATGTTTCCATAGCAAGGCTGTTTTCATTTTTAAAAAAATCCTTATTACACTAGGTGCAAGCCATAACATAATCAGAATCCGTAACAGTTCACTGCACCATTTTGCTGTTCCAGCCATGGTGAGTAGGTCCCCCTGAGTCATGGGTGATTGCACTTTTAATGAAGTTTATGGCAGGCTCATCTTGGGAGCAGAGGTAGCTAGTTGAACAATGGTCCTTCCCCATAGCACCACGGGAAGCTGTTCAAGAACAGGGCGGGAGGGGGAAAGTTTTCACTCCCAAATTGCGGAATCTTACATGTGGGGCCTCAGTCCCATATCAGCCACTTAAACTACTTGCCAACCCATGCTGAGTACAGTAAAGGCACATTAGTAGCTGTGTGGTTTGGCGATCTGGAATGGGATGGGCTGGGGTGGGTCTACATGCTCTTTTTTTTTTTTTCTTATAAAAGCACTTTTAATGAGAACTTCCCCCATTTCTCCTAGGCGACCCTGCATGATATCAGTCTCCTGAGGGTAACAGAGGCGGAAAGGAAGGAGATGTTGCAAGCATCTGGGTATAGACCCAGTCCTTATGCTGCTATGCTATGTACCACAATGATGCTAGCAGAATTAATTCAGGAGTTGCATGGGAAAGCGTCCTACCATGGTGGAAGAAATAAGATTACCCTGCCCAGAAACCTTCTGCAAAGGATTGCAGAGTACCTCCATGAAAGTTTCCTAGAGATATCCATGGAGGATTCCCAGGCTATCCACATAAACAGTCTTTTCCAGGGGCCACCCTCTGCATAGCTGGAGTGGCCTCTTGTAAGCAGAGAACCACAGCATCTCGCTTTTTCTTCACAATAAAGATGCAATACTGTCACAATAAAATGCCCCCCATGGGGTCCCCTGGGTAAGCACCAGCGTTGTATATTGCTAATGCCTTTATATGTATTGGAAAGTATCTTGGGAAGGGTTGAAGGTGTGAGTGTGGAGTGAAAGATTCTTTTGCAGGTTACGAGAGGCTGAAGGTGGAGAAAGGAAGAAAGAAATGGGTTAACTCGACGATCCAGGTAGGCCCAAAGATAAGGAACGAAACTGCAGCCCAAAGCTAGAACACACAAACAAGCTCTCTGCTGCAAAACAGCCAGAAGCCTGTATCTCAACCCCAGCCAGCCGTGAGAAAGGAGAACTGAGCCAGACAGAACTGAAGGGGTTGCAAAACTAGTAAGATTGCGAAGGGTGGTGAGTGGAAAAACAACAGTCTTGCAACCCTGAAACTAGTGTGTTTTGGGGAAACTAAGGGAGCCGCGGAAGGCCGGTTCAGACTGGTATCGAGAGCACAGGGGACGAGGGTCCCTGGATGAAAATGCCCCCAGAAGAACCCAGGGTTTAAAACCCTCCCAAGAGCTGAAGCAAGTCGGAGATTTACAGTAGACCCTAGATGACTGTGCACAAGGCAGAACTCTCGCCTACCCTTCTGCCCCTCTTCTTCTTACGTTACAACCAGGCTTGGCCAACCTTGGGTTGTGCTTGTGTAAGTGTATGTGTATGTGCTTGTGTATGAAAGTGGGTTAGGGCTCAGACACTAACACTTTCTTCTTCCCTCTGAGTGACATGGGGTGCGCCCAGCACTCACTGCTGATATTTGGTTAATAAAGCTTCAAACTTAGTCACTTGGTGTGCTCCTTCATCTCCTCCCCTAAAGATCCTGCGGCCTCAGCCTGATCACCTGAAACTCCAGGCAGATTGGTAACATAAATCTATCACAATACCACTGAATGCATGTGCCTGCTAAAGTTTAGCTGGACTTTGATTGTAACTGTATACTCACCAGAGGTACCTTACCCAGCATCATGGTCGGCCACCGTGATGTCCTGCAACCCACAGGGCTCCAGGGTTAAAAATATTTCCTGGCTCTCAGAGAGAATGGATCCATCACTCATCTGTCGTTCATTCTCCTCCTCCTCCTCTTCCTCATCCACCATATCGTCCTTCTTGTTGTCCCGAGACTCACACACCTGCAAGGTATCCATGTTGCGTGTGAGGGTACTGGTAGGGTCACCCCTGAGAATCACATGCAGCTCGTTGTAGAACCGGTATATGTCGGGTTCAGTACCAGAACAACTGTTTGCCTCCTTTGCCTTCTAGTACGCTTGGCAAAGTTCATTTATTTGCACACGGCACTGCTGTATGTCCCTCGTGTAGCCCTTCTTCCCCATTCCACGAGCAACCTTTGCATAGATGTCAGCGTTTCTTCTGCTGGATTAGAGCTCTGCCTGCACAGACTCTTCTCCCCACACAGTGATGAGATCCACCAACTCCTGTGCAGACCAGGCTGGAGTGTGTCTGGGGAGTATAGTCTCTATGATCAGCTGTGCTCAAGCTGGCATGCTCCCAATGCTGATCAAACAGGAAATGGGAAATCAGAAATTCTCAGGGGTTTATTGGGGGAGGGGCTGTTTCTTGTGTACCTGGCTGCAGTGCAGCAGAGTTGAGAATGATCTCCAGAGTGGTCACAGGTGAGCATTGTGGGACACCACCTGGAGGCCAATTAAGTTGAATTACACAACGCTGCGTCTGCACTACCTTGCACTCGAAGCGGGAAGTGGCGCAGGCCGGGACACCGCTTCCCACAGCTCCCATTGGCTGGGAACGGTGAACCACAGACACTGGGAGCAGCGAGCGGCCGTACCTGCGGACACTCAGGTAAACAAAGTGTCTCATGGCCTGCCAGGGGCTTACCCTGAACAAGCTGTGAACCAAGTCTTGGAACCCCTGAAATAGAAGGTATTTCCTGGAGACAGATTAAATTAACATTGCTGTGGCATATAGGGATGGTTGCCACAAAATTTGGTCCCATTGGCACCATACACTTCAGTGAAATAAATAGCCTACACTTGATCTCCCCTCAAAATCATTCAACAACAAAAGGGACTGGGGAATTTCTACTCTGCCCTGAACCTAAAAGAATGGATGATTGCCGGGTAAAGTATTTTTAAAAAAATCCTCTTTATGGGCCCGTGGCCACAGCTGGACTTGGCTATGAGAGAGGCTCTTGATATTATTTGTACATCAAACCATTTTACACAGTTATCGTAGATATTATCTATCACGTAGTGCTTATGTGAAATAATTGGCAAGTCAGGTAAAAGATCATACTTGACCAGTCCCAGGTTGGAGGCTATATTGCCCTGTTAGCCAACACAACTCTGTTCTTTATAGATATATCATCACCATTCTAGTTCCTATCATTGGGTTTCACTTCACTGTAGTGTCTACTGAGAGTTTTCAGTAAGCGAGGAAAATACAAGAATTTCAGTTCTTACTGATTTCCATTCTTTTATTCACAAATCCGTTCTCATTTTGGTCAATCATATCCATTTCAAAAGAAAATGAATAGTTAGTACTGCAACATTCCTTGAAATGTTATGCCAAGTGGCTTCTTTTTTTTACAAAATCATAAATCTGGTTTTGAAACAAATATTGAAAGACGAGGGATTATATTAGGTGTGCATTCTTGGGTATTCTAAGTGAGCTTCTGCTGTGTGGGAGCCATAGAAACACACAGACTTTGCTTCCTCACCAGCCGAGCTATTCAGCCGGAAGCTAGGCTGATTACAAACCAGTTTTTGGCCAACGACTGCTGGTACCCCCAGCAGAGATCTGCTGGAGGGTGCAGACTTAATTATAATGCATCTTCCCTACTGCTGCAGAACACTAATCCTGATTCACCAGAGTCCAAAGCCTTTGTTTGATTGTGGAAACTATTTTTGGATTTTTCCAAGTTAATCCAGCTCTGAATTTGAGACATTTGGGTGTGGAAGCTCTACACAGAATGCTGGCTCAGTAATCTGGGAGTAGATTTTTGGCCTGTAAGGGTCATACCTGTTGCACGGGTTGAGTCTTTGTTATACATAATCTCAAGGCCACTGGTTATGTTAACAAAATGTACACAAACAAGGTAGTACAACAGTTTCAACAAGGAGCAGGCTCTATTCAAAACAAAATCATAGCCTATATAATGTAGGAAGCAACTTCTCTTCAAGAGGAAGAGCCTTCAGATGACAAATACTACCTAATTAGGGCCATCTATTGATACTTGAAGGCATTCTTCTATCAGTATGTATATACAATTTTCTCCTGTATCTGTTGTCTTGGTCTGTCTCCCTGTCAAGAATTCAGCATGTGCCTTGAATCCAACTCCCAGCAAAGAGAATGGAAAAACTTCCTTCATCTTCAGTGAGAGTTGCGTCAGTCCCCATGTGATGACGGAAAGGCTATATTAGTCAGGATCAACCAAATGTGCCTGTCAATTCAATCTTTCATGAAAGGCCTCTCTCACTGAGTCTACACCCATTAACTACTAAAATTTCAGTCTTGTATGCAGGAGGAGGCCTGTTGCCCTGAAAGTGTATTTCATCATTTGGAAAGGATATGAGACTAAAGCAGACACTGTTGGAAGATAGGTTTACTTTCTCTGAATGACCTTTGAAGGTCCCTGTGTCTCCTGTAGCACCTCTACCATCATAGGCTGGACAAAAATACCTCAAAGAATGTTTCGACTTCTTGAGGCCCCAACTGGCAAGACATGACAGAGTGTTCATCTTCCCAAGTGCCTTTCAGGAATTTTTCTGTTCTCTGGTTCCTTGCTATCAGTGCAGAACAAATAGTAAATATATATTAGCTTTTGTTCAGAGTGCCAAGGGTGTGCCACAGGAATACATCTCAAATAATCTATGTAGCTTCTTGTTCATAATGCTTTCCTTATAGGCATGACATCATTATAGATGAAAGAAAAAAAATTGCTCTTTAAGTCCTTCAGGTCAGGACTCTTGTCTCTTTTCTGTGTCCAGTATAATAGGACTCTAATCCCAACTGGGGCCTTTGAGTGCTACCATAATACAGATATTTACTCTCAGTAATAATGTTTCTGACTTTCTCAACAGTGTTTGTGCTATGGACTAAACAAATGATAATCAAGAAATATGTTGTCATCATTTTGTCCCAATACAATACAATGCATAACTCAGACCACTAGCGAAGAGCATTAAAAGATTCATCGGGGCAAGGGGTGGGGATTAACACAGTCTACCAGAATTACTCTGTCCTTCACCTAAATTGTAGTCATGAAGCTTAGAGGTGCTTTGATTATGGACCTCAAACCTTCTGGAAACACAGGATCTGATTCTCATTTATATGAAAAACCCCTTTGGAATGTGCTCCTGAATAAAAAGGCCTTAAAGTGAGTTAAATGTAATTTATGACCACTATAGGGCCCCTTTACACTCCCAGGGCAGAGCAGTATAAAGGGGCCTTACTATAAAACAGAATCAGGCCCTATGAGACTGGCAGCTAAAGTTGGGTGAACAGATGAATGAAAAATTCATTTAAAGAATTTTACTTTTTATTCTGTTCACTGATTTTTCACAAGCAGATTGTGGTTTTCTTGAATGTCCTAGTTTTTCAAAATTATTATCAGAAAACCATTTTTTAAAATAATTCTTGGCCAGCAGATTATTTGTGAATCATTCATTACAAATACAGATAAACCCCAATTATCCAAATGTCAAGTGGGATATCCGTAGCAATCACATAATCAGAGTTTCAGCAATGGAAAATTTCTATATTTTGTATAATCATAGTTCAGCGAGCCAGGGGTTTACCGATATCTGATGTACAAAATTTGGGCTGTGTTCATTAGCGGTGCTTGAACAAAAGAGGATATGTTATATTGCTATTTTCATTTATTATGTGTATTGCAGTGTTGCCTACAGGTCCCATCTGAGATCAGGAACACATTGTGCCAAGCACTGTATATACAATTAATGAGACAGTCCATAATCCGATGAGTTTATTGTCTAAACAGACAAGGTGACAAAGGATGGGAAAGGAAACAGATACAGAGACTTGCCCAATGTCACAGGTATAACCAGGTAGCCTGATTTTCAATCCTGTGACTTAACTGCTAGACCTTGTTGCCTGCCCTAGTCTGTAATTGGATGAGTATAATTCTCAGAGTGACATTCCTGGTGTGAATATTCACATTTACAAATTCAAAATCTGATTTCCACAAACATTCTCCAAAATTCACTAAAGGGCCCAGTTGCAAGCCCATTGAAGTCATTGGATCAGGCCCAAAATTAAACCTATTCCCTAGGGCAGGGGTCGGCAACCTATGGCACGCATGCCAAAGATGGCACGCGAGCCAATTTTTAATGGCACGCTGCTGTCTGCCGGGGACAGCAGCATGCAATTAAAAATCCTGCCCGGCCCGGCCCACTCTTCTCCGCCCACTGCTCTCTCCTTGCAGGGCAGGCAAGCTTCCCCCGCTTCCCCCAGTGTGCAGGGTTCCTGCCCCTCCTTCTCTCCCTCCCTGTGGCCGATCAGCTGACGGCCCTTGCTATGGGGGGGAGAGGGAAAAGCAGAGCTGCAGCACGCTCTCTGCTCCGGGGACGTTGGGGAAGGGGATGGAATCGGCATATTCCCTCTAGCCCCCTGCCATAAGCCACTCAGGGCAGAGGTCTGGGAGCACCCCCAGAACCCCAGCCCACACCCCCAGCCCTCTGCCCTGACCCATGAACCCTCCTCACACACACCCAGCCCTCTGCCCTCAGCCCTGCACCCCCCACACACCCCAGCCCCGTGCCCTGACCTCTGCACCCCTCCACAATCCCAGCCCTGACTCCAGCACCCCACACACATACCCAGCCCCCCCAGCCCCCTGCCCTGACTCCTGCACCCTCCTCACACACCCCCAGCCCCCTGCCCTGACTCCTGCAACCCCCACACATACCCAGCCCCCCCACATCCACATCCCCACTCCCACCCTGAGCACCAAACGGGAGCTCCTGCACACACACATTCCCACCTGCACCCCTCACACCAAATGGGAGCTGCCCAGGTAAGCGCTCCACACCCAAACCTCCTGCCCTGACCCTGAGCCCCCTCCCTCATTCTAGCTCCTGGCCAGACCCTGCACCCCAACCCCCAACCAGCTCCTTCACCCCAGCCCTGTTCTCAGTGCACTCCCACCCTCATCTCAGTGCAGAGAGAGGAAGAGAATGGGCCAGAACCAGGGAGAAAGTAGGTACCTACTCTATATGGACAGGGCTGGCAGGAGCTGGCGGACGGAACCCCAGATCGGCAACGGGCTGAGCCGCTCAGCCCACTGCTGGTCTGGGGTCCCGGCCGCCAGCCCCGCTTAGCCGGGGTCCGGGCCCCAGCTGGTCTGGGGTTCTGGCTGCCAGCCCCTTGCCAGCCGGGGTCCGAGCCGCAGGCCCCGCTCAGCCCACTGCCGGCCTAGATGAATGGAACCCCAGGCCGGCAGCGGGCTGAGCGGGCCGGCGGCATAAGATCGGCATTTTAATTTAATTTTAAATGAAGCTCCTTAAACATTTTGAATACCTTGTTTACATACAACAATAGTTTTGTTATATAATATGTAGACTTATAGAGAGAGACCTTCTAAAAAACGTTAAAATGTATTACTGGCACGCGAAACCTTAAATTAAAGTGAATAAATGAAGACTCGGCACACCACTTCTAAAAGGTTGCTGACCCCTGCCCTAGGGGATTTGAGGAAGGGAAACACAAGCGGGTTGAGAACACAATCAAAATGAATTTGTAAAAAAATGTCAAAGGAATAGTCACAGATGGTCTGATCCTCGATTGCCCTGCGCTTTCTGTTGCCATTTGCATACTTGCAAAGTGGGTGCAAAATGCTACCTAATAGGAACAGCAGCATTTTATGATCATTTTGCTCAGATGTAAATGCTGACACTAGTTGCAAGGCAATGGAGAGTCAGGCCCAGAATTTTTCTCCCCAGCTTTACTAGTACCTGTTAAGACTAGCATTTCAGGCTCAGTTCTGCACAATGCTGAGCACACTGGCCCCTAACCAAGCAGAGCTCTTAAGCATATGCTTAATTTAAAGCATTCTGGGCTTGATCCTACACCAACAGGAGTTTTGCCTTTGACTGCAATGGGAGCAAGCATAGGGCCATTTAAGTCAATAGGACTACCTATGCTTAAAGGGAAGCTTTGCTCGATCATGGCCAGAGTGCCAAGCCCCTTGCAGAGTCAATTCCTTACTGCGCGGGTGTGGATTTGTTGATTCCTGTAAGCAAACAGTAAGTGCTGTTGAAAGTCTTGCTGGTGCTCTAAATATGTTTTAAGTTACCCTAATATAACCACGAGGTTGATAATCTCTTTTCTCCGCTCATTTACATTTAAGGATGACTGTGGTTTTAATGAAGTAGAATATTCCAAATACTAATGGATCTGAAATTGCTTATTCTTACCAAGAGGTACTCCAGATAGCACATTTGCCTCAAGTGATATAAAATGATGAGTTAATTCATACACTTGTGTCAATTGCTTGAAGATACTGAGAATTCTCTACAGTGATATTACCAAGATGCCTTTTTGCTCTACCTCCATAGCAGGAAGTGTCAGAGTAGAGATTGCTGTAATCTCTCCAGTGTGTAGGGGCGAGGCCCATGGAGGTCTTCCAAGTGCCACAGACATGGCAGCCTCCAGTTAGTGAGATCTTTCTCTTCACAGCCTTCTGCAGTTCCCGCTGATGGTGCTTAAGGTACTCAAGATTTTGACATATGTAGCCAATCTCCCACAGGATCACCAACTACAGTGATTAATAATTGGTAGAGTCTGTTTTAAGGATACCATGTCAAACAGGGCACTCAAATCCCTTACCACATCCTGCACCAAAGTGGTGATCAGACAGGTGTTTTTCTCCTCA